>NC_069499.1:54547505-54590005 GCF_027579735.1 Bombina bombina | reverse complement strand
AATGTTGGCTAAGAAGCCAGGCAAGCTTCTCTCTCCGAGCGGAGAGGATGGATGGATGATACATTGGGTAGGAAGGTGGGGGAGGCATGTAATGATCATATATCCTTTACAGTACCCCATGCCCTCTGATACCTCCTTCCAACATCCTTGGTTTTTTTATAGATCACAAAATGACAACTTTTTTAAGTAGAATGTAGAGGGTGCATTTTTAGATGTATCTTTAGGGGGCATTGAAAATGGAATATATTAAAAGCTTGCGCAGTAGCGCAGACAATTGTCAAACTCGACGCGTGTATGGTCTCCTCCCCCTTACCTCATTGCTTCGCCTTTTTTTTTTTTTTAAATCGACAGTAAATGTGTTCGCTTTAACCCATTGGCTGCTGTGATGTATATATGTAAGTGCTTTGCAAGGCATTTTTTTTTAAAACAAAATTTGCTTTTTTTTTTTATTTATGTAATTATATTTTTTGATATTTTATTCCCTTGTTCTTTTCCATATCACTTTTATGAGATTTATTCTGATCTATTTGGATTAAAATGTTGTTTTATTTTTAGTTTTTCCATTCTTTTTTTTATCTGTATTTTTATTACATAAATCTATATTTTTTATTTTGCCGTGTTAGGGATAACTTGATTTTGACATTAAATGTAAAAGTGTCTGTGCATGCAGGGTTATTCTTTTTGGGTTGTAGTATAATAATGGTTGCTGTCTGTTCTTATCAGGCGAGTGACAAAGAAAATAAAATTAAGGTAATTTTAATAAATTGCGGAGAGAAGGAGTGCACGTGAACGCTTTCCTTTGGCCATGCTAACTGCTTTGTGGCATATGTACGACATTGGCACTGGAAAAAAAGTGTCAGACAGTCCTCTGAAGATCTTTATATCTCTGCTTATTTATAGTGCAATTTGTGTCATTCAGCTCACCCCAGACATTTTTATTTGATATCACATCCTTATCTCTTTACGCCTTCCTCAGAGACTCTTTCCTTTCTGAAGCGCTGCTGAGATTTGCGCTGGTGTTAGTTAGCCCCCCCATTTCTTGTTCCTTCTGATTAGCTTTGCATTGAGTGCAGTCTGAAGAGGCTTCCTAAAGATTTGAAATTCGTTTTCCTTGCTCTGCGATTTCCTCTTGTCAGCAATCACCTGTCTGTCAGATGGCAGCACCGTGTGTATGAAATCTGACTGACACATATTTTATAGGCATGTCTAGTTAAAGATGAGCTAGCTTGATTTTTATATCTTATATGTAAAATAACTGCTTGGCATAAACAACTAATTGCCTGTTATTCTCTACGTGTCCCCACTAAAGTTGTAAAATGATCTCTCAGTTCAAATGATTCATATCCACTTCCTTCTGCAGTATATAACTGCACCCCATATCTTCTCTTATTGCTCTATGTAATATTTTTCTTATATTTCATCCTGTTGCTTCATACAGCCCTCCCTATATCTTCTATTGCTACTTGTAGCCCCTCCTTATTAAAGCTTAAAGGGACAGTCTACTCCAGATTTTTTTTCTATATATTTTTTATTGAAAGTCTTCTTGACAGCAAGTACAAAATTATACCGTTAAGAGGTTACATCAATATGTTACAATAGTGTGTACAGTGTTTATATCACCCACAATTGGTAAAAGCTTGATAATACCCATGAGTCTTTTTGTTTATAAGTCAAGTGTCCTTCATTCCCTGCCCCCCTTATTTAAAATAAAACAAACTTCTCGTACAATCCCTCTCTTCCAATACTACTCCGCAATTTTTATTGTTTAAAATGATAGATAATCCCTTTATTACCCATTCCGCAGTTTTGCATAACCAACACAGTTATATTAATATACGTTTTACCTCTGTGATTACCTTGTATCTAAGCCTCTGCAGACTGCCCCCTTATTTCAGTTCTTTTGACAGACTTGCATTTTAGCCAATCAGTGCCCTCTCATAAGTAACTCCACGGCTGTGAGCACAATGTTATCTATATGGTACACATAAACTAATGCCCTCTAGCTGTGAATTGAATTTTAAGAGGCAGCCTTCAAGGGCTTAGAAAATAGCATATGAGCCTACCTAGGTTTGGCTTTCAACTAAGAATACCCAGGGAACACCTCAAATTTGATGATAAAAGTGAATTGGAAAGTTGTTTACAATTGCATGCCCTATTTCAATCATGAATGTTTAATTTTGACTAGACTGACCCTTTAAGGCATTTGGAGTGGGGGTATTGAGTGTGATTATGTGATCCACTGCTCCTGGCTGAATGTTCCTACACCTGCAGTGCTCTATAATTCCTTTTGCCCAATATACTCAGGTCCAAATTTATTACCTGAACGCACCTACCAGTTACTGTATCGCTCATTTGAGCCCTGCAACTGATAGTTATGAAGCAGCAGTTTGAAGTTCAGCTTAGAGTTGGCGGATGAAAATCACCCAATAATCATTCAACTGGGATGATTGACAAGCCCTACTTTCATGCAATTGGTTGTGCGAGTGTAGGGGGCGGTATTGCATGAGCATTTACTCGTGCTATGGGAAACAAATGTGCCCCACAGTTTGCAATCAGATGCTGACATCCTGTCCATTCGCAAATTGATAAATCTTGCTCATAATCTCTCTTCATCAAGTCTGTATGTCTTGGTAACCATTCCCCCTTTTTACCCCTTAAACTCCATCTGTAGCTCCTATAAACCTCTCCCCCTAAAGCTGTTCCTGTTCTATCATAAAACTCTTCTTTATAAATGTGTCTCTTGTGCAAGTCCTTTTTTTTTTCTGTGTTTAACCCTTTGTGAGTGTTAGGGGTTGATCACAGTTACCAAACTGTCCGTTGCTCATGTTGGTGAGTTTGCTGCCTGTGTCTCACATTGTATTTTAACTTGTTTAAATAAAGGTTTGTTTTATTCAGCACCACAACCTTTGGGGGGCTTGTGCAAAGACGAAAAGCCCCTGCAGTTAATACCCTTTAAAGCACAAAATTATTATTTGTTTGGTTAATCTCCAGATTTCAAAATCCAAAAATGAAATGAGCAAGATTACCGACAAACAGATTGTCCTTTTGATGGGTTTAGTTTATCACAGGTTGAAGGTCTTGTATGTTGACTGATCGCTTTTATTAAGGTTTAGTGATGCAAATCGGTGACATGTGTGCAACCAAAACCATAGATTCTTGTGTGTATGTCTCATTAAGAGATTTGAGCAGGGGTGTTATCGGTATAGTGGGCAGGCATGTTTGTAGGGTTTTGTATTAAAAGGGGTAGGAAAGTAAAAAAAGTAAACTTGCATGATTCCGATAGAGCACATACTTTTATGACACTTTTAAATTAACTTCTATTTTCAAATGTACTTTGGTCTCTTGGTAACCCTTGTTGAAAAAGAATATGCACATATCCTAAATTAGTCGTAGCTAGCTGGTGATTGGTGCCTGCACACATTTGTCTCTTGTGATTGGCTAAGTAGATGTGTTCATCTTGCTGCCAGTAGTGCAATGCTGTTCTTTCAGCAAAGGATAACAAGAGAACAAAGCACATTTGATAATGGAAGTAGATTTGAAAGTTGTTTAAAATTGTATGTTCTATCCAAATTATGAAAGAAAATTTTGGGGTATCCTGTCCCTTTAAAGGGATAGTATAGTCAAAATTAAACGTTTATTATTCAGATAGAGGATGCAATTTTAAGCAATTTTCTAATTTACTCCTATTATCAATTTTTCTTTGCTCTCTTGATATCTTTATTTTAAAAAGCTGGAATGTAAGTTTAGAAGCCAGCCCATTTTTGTTTCAGCATCTGGATAGCGCTTGCTGATTAGTGTCTAAATGTAGCCATCCAATCAGCAAGCGCTATCCAGGTACTGAACCAAAAATGGGCTGGCTCCTAGACTTACTTTCCATTTTTTTAAAATAAAGATACCAAAAGAACAAAGAAAAATTGATAATAGGAGTAAATTAGAAAGTTGCTTAAAATTGCATGCTCTGTCTGAATCATGGACGTTTATTTTTGACTAGGCTATCCCTTTAAGCTAATTTTTAATAGTGTGAAAGTGCTTTTTTCCTCCCAACTTGATCCAGTAAAGTCAGTGTGTTTTGTGTAAAAATGAATACCTGTATACCATTACAAAACTTTTTGGGGTACACGGTAATAAGTTGAAAAGTATTTTCCAGGGTTTAAAAAGTATTTTAAGTGAAATTGGCCAAGTAAATTTGTTGTTGATGGTATATGAAACCCAAAATTGTTATTTCACGATTCAGATAAAGCATTTGTTTTTAAACAAAGTTCTTATTTTACTTTTATTATCATTTTTTTGTTCTTTTGGTATCTTTTGTTGAAAAGCAGAGACGTATGCTTAGTAGCTGGCCCATTTCTGGGGCACTTTATGGCAGCAGTTTTGCAAGAATGTTTTCCATTTGCAAGTTAACTAGATGGCTGGAAAATGGGAGAAAAAATTAATTTACTAGACAAAAATCTACTGCTTATTTGAAGTTCTGAGTAGTTGTTAAATCATTGTATTTTTATTACACACTTGTTAATTATGCAATTCTACTACATTTAGTGTTCCTTTTAAGTATCTCAAATATAGGTTATGATAATCCAAACAAAGCTGGCAGATGTTAAAGGGATATGAAACCCAAATGTTATCTTTCATGATTCAGATAGAGCATGCAATTTGAAGCAAGAGCTACCCAGGTACTGAACCAAAAATGTGCCGGCTCCTAAGCTTACTTCCCTGCTTTTTCAAATTAAGATACCCTTTAAAGGGACAGTCAACACTTGCGGTAACATTATTTGATATTGAAAAATAAAAAACGAAGATCCGCCTGCACTATACCCCTTCTTAAAATGATCAGCAAATCAGAATCCAATCCTCGGTCAGAAATTGCACGCGCTTGCAATTTCTGACCGAGGATTGGATTCTGATTTGCTGAGCATTTTAAGAAGAAGGTAGCTACGTAACGGTGGGGAGAGTTTGGCTGCCATATCTGGTATTAGAGAAGTTATCGACGGTGATTAGTACAAGAAGCAAGGCGGCAAGGCAGAAGGGGTATAGTGCAGGCAGATCTTCGTTTTTTATTTTTCAATATCAAATAATGTTGCCGCAAGTGTTGACTGTCCCTTTAAGTAGATATGACATAGATTGCGATCAACATCATAGTTAGCTAGGGATACTAATGTAAAGTTAGATGCTGCAATAAATTAGATGATGTCATTGTTTTGCACTACAATGTCGTATTGGATGATTCCTCTACATTTGTTTGCAGTGCACAACCCATTTGTTAATAAAATTTAAAAAAAAGTCCAATATGTGGAAGTTTTAACCCCTTAATGACCAGCAACGTACACGGTACGTTGTGGTCGTTAAGGGTTAAGTCGTTTGTATTTCAAGATAGCAATATTCATCTGTAGAAAAAATAAGATCCTGATGATCACAGATATTCTGCAGTCTTTGGGGTCTTTTTTACTGTAATGTACGTATGTGATGCTCCTTTACACCCAGAACCTTCATAGCCAGATAAACCGTTCTAAAGCCACAATTTACCTTTCTAAAATAATTTTAGGTACCTCGCAGTACTGACGAGAATTCTTAGATAATCTCGCCAAACTGGAGAATTAGATAATTGGGCCATAATTCTGATGCTGGTGATTCCTAAATGAAGGTTCTAGTTGAAACTTTCTAATTTACTTCAATTATTTAATTTGCTTCATTCTCTTGATATCCTTTGTTGAAAAGCATATCTAGATAGGCTCAGTAGCTGCTTATTGGTGTCTGCACATAAATGCCTCATGTGATTGGCTCACACAAGTGCATTGCTATTTCTTCAACAAAGGTTATCTAAAGAATGAAGCACATTAGAATAGAAGTAAATTAAAATGTTGTTTATAATTGTATTCTCTATCTGAATCATGAAAGAAAAAATTTGGGTTTCATGTCCCTTTAATTTCTACTGTTTACACCTGTGCAATATGAGATCTCTGAACAGGAAATATGGGTGCACATGGCATACACCCGTATGCTTGCGCTGGAAGCATTTTTACTGTTACAAGTGTAATGTGATTTTAATGTGAATGCTACTTATGTACATATCTATTTCAATTAGAATATCCATTTAAATGGATAGAAAGGTCAAAATGTAAGTGTGCATGGTGGCTTTTAAATATAAGCACATTTGCAATATCCCTTTAAAGGGACACTAAACACCTTGTTATGTATAATTCAACAACTTTGTAATATATTTTCATTCATTTACTCTGGCCCATTTTTATGTTATTTATGTTGGAAAATTGAGCTATTTCTAATTCACAGAACTTAAAAAGCACCCAGCCGACTTCTCAAGTCTAACTCTGCTACATATCTGTCCCTAATTGATTTTTTCAGATAACAACTGTAAAACAATGTACTTTATATTAACTTTATGACAGTGTCTGGCCTGCCCAGATTGGCTCATCTAAATAAGGCAAATGGTAGGATGTTACTGTGTTTTTAAAAGTTAAAGGGATAGGAAAGTCATAATTAAACTTGCATGATTCAGACAGAGCAAAGAGCTTCATTCTCTTGGTATCTCTTGTTGGAAAAGAATATGCACATATCCTACACTAGTGAGTGCTAGCTGCTGATTGGTGCCTGCACACATTTGTTGCTTGTGATTGGCTAACTAGATGTGTTCAGCTGCCAGTAGTGCAATGCTTTTCCTTCAGCAAAGGATAACAAGATCATTAAGCAAATTAAATAAGAGAAGTAAATTGGAAAGTTGTTTAAAATTGTATGATTAATCCAAATCATGAAAGAAAATGTTGGGGTTTTGTGTCCCTTTAAAGGGACACTGAACCCAATTTTTTTCTTTCATGAATCAGAGCATGAAATTTGAATCAACTTTCTAATTTACACCTATTATCAATTTTTCTTCGTTCTCTTGCTATCTTTATTTTAAAAGCAGGAATGTAAATCTTAGCAGCCCATTTTAGTTTCAGCACCATGGATAGCGCTTGCTTATTGGAGGCTTTCATTTACCCACCAATAAGCAAACATAACCCAGGTTCTCAACCAAAAATGGGCCAGATCCTATGCATCACATTCCTGCTTTTTAAATAAAGATATCAAGAGAACGAAGAAAAACTGATAATAGGAGTAAATTAGAAAGTTGCTTAAAATAGCATGCTCTATCTGAATCATGAAAGAAAATATTTGGGCTGCTAAACTACATTTCTTAATCATTTTGAGAACTTTTTAAACACAATTTTGTTGTATAAGATCCAATTCTCTTTCATTTACAAAGGTATGAACTTGTTTTATATTCTGTTTATAAGGGGGAAATAAAATAAAGTCTTTTAATCTTTTTATTTGTATCTTGAAGAAGCAGCTCTGGTCCCAAATCTTCAACTGCTTCACTCTCTCTCTACTGATAATGATACCAGTGATGGGCCGTCACTAATGTGATTGACAGGAATGTTAGATTATGCTCTTCATTTCATGATAGGCTGGACAGAATAAGGGAGGGCTTTGCATTGCTTGTACTGCCATAACCCCCAATAATTTAACATGTTATAAAGTAGCTATGAAGAGAATATATATTTCATGATTCAGATAGAGCATGCAATTTTATAAAAACCTTCTAATTGACATTTGTTATATCACTTTTGCTAATTATCTGATACTTTTGGTTGGTCATTCTCTCACACCTACACTCGGTCATTCTCTCACACCTACACTTGGTCATTCTCTCACACCTACACTAGGTCATTCTCTCACACCTACACTAGGTCATTCTCTCACACCTACACTCGGTCATTCTCTCACACCTACACTCGGTCATTCTCTCACATCTACACTCGGTCATTCTCTCACACCTACACTCGGTCATTCTCTCACACCTACACTCGGTCATTCTCTCACACCTACACTCGGTCATTCTCTCACACCTACACTCGGTCATTCTCTCACACCTACACTTGGTCATTCTCTCACACCTACACTTGGTCATTCTCTCACACCTACACTCGGTCATTCTCTCACACCTACACTTGGTCATTCTCTCACACCTACACTAGGTCATTCTCTCACACCTACACTCGGTCATTCTCTCACACCTACACTCGGTCATTCTCTCACACCTACACTCGGTCATTCTCTCACACCTACACTCGGTCATTCTCTCACACCTACACTCGGTCATTCTCTCACACCTACACATGGTCATTCTCTCACACCTACACTCTGTCATTCTCTCACACCTACACTCGGTCATTCTCTCACACCTACACTCGGTCATTCTCTCACACCTACACTCGGTCATTCTCTCACACCTACACATGGTCATTCTCTCACACCTACACATGGTCATTCTCTCACACCTACACATGGTCATTCTCTCACACCTACACATGGTCATTCTCTCACACCTACACATGGTCATTCTCTCACACCTACACTCGGTCATTCTCTCACACCTACACTCGGTCATTCTCTCACACCTACACTTGGTCATTCTCTCACACCTACACTAGGTCATTCTCTCACACCTACATTTCGGTCATTCTCTCACACCTACATTTCGGTCATTCTCTCACACCTACACTCGGTCATTCTCTCACACCTACACATGGTCATTCTCTCACACCTACACATGGTCATTCTCTCACACCTACACTCGGTCATTCTCTCACACCTACACATGGTCATTCTCTCACACCTACACATGGTCATTCTCTCACACCTACACATGGTCATTCTCTCACACCTACACTCGGTCATTCTCTCACACCTACACTCGGTCATTCTCTCACACCTACACATGGTCATTCTCTCACACCTACACATGGTCATTCTCTCACACCTACACTCGGTCATTCTCTCACACCTACACATGGTCATTCTCTCACACCTACACTCGGTCATTCTCTTGCATGTACACTTTGTCATTCCCTCATACGTACACTCGGTCATTCTCTCACACCTACACTTGGTCATTCTCTCACACCTACACTCGGTCATTCTCTCACACCTACACATGGTCATTCTCTCACACCTACACTCGATCATTCTCTCACACCTACACTCGGTCATTTTCTCAAAACTACACTTGGTCATTCTCTCACACCTACACTCGGTCATTCTCTCACACCTACACTCGGCATTCTCTCACACCTACACTAGGCCATTCTCTCACACCTACACTAGGCCATTCTCTCACACCTACACATGGTCATTCTCTCACACCTACACTCGGTCATTCTCTCACACCTACACTCGGTCATTCTCTCACACCTACACTCGGTCATTCTTTCACACCTACACTAGGTCATTCTCTCACACCTACACATGGTCATTCTCTCACACCTACACTCGGTCATTCTCTCACACCTACACTCGGTCATTCTCTCACACCTACACTCGGTCATTCTTTCACACCTACACTCGGTCATTCTCTCACACCAACGTTTCTGACTTATACACATGACCCCAAAACCACTTTATTTGTGTCAATGTTAAACACACAGTCACACGTAGAAACACTCGTACACATAGACACAGACCCACACATATGTATACCCTAACACCCGTACACAGCTATGCCCCCTCACACAAAGCAACACTCACACACCATGCCCTTGTGCCCTTATGTCACACTCAGGGCTGTATACAGTGATGCTCTCTCCCACAGAGCTATAGACTTGTTGTCAGTGTTCATGTAATTGCTGTGGATTTGTAATCAATGTGTCAGCCAGTCCCCCGGGTGCCTGAACATCACCTGGCTGTGATTAAAGAGTGTATGCAGAGACATGCAGACACAACGCTGGGGGAACTGCACGGTGTACAGGTTAATCTAGTGTCTGTATTATACATCTTGTAAAGGGGTGAATTTAACCTTTTCACTGATACCAACCTGCATACACATTCAGTGTCACTGTGTCATTCCCACTAATTCTTTTCTGTCCTGAGTGGTCCTGCTGGAACTATGGAGACACATTTTTGTTTTGTGTACAGCTGGAGGATTTACTATAGGTGCAGGATCTCAAGAGTTAATCTGATGTAGTTGAGAGTAGGTCATTAGCCGTTGGCAGGATGGGGGTCTGCCTGGACCATTGTGCATGGAGATGGTAATGTGAGCTGACAGTGCACAATGCATGATGGGAAACACACCTCAGTATTGCCCTGTAGCTCCCTCTGCTTTTCTAGTACTTCCCAGTGCACTATCCCTAAATACCCTGCATTATATTCTTTGTTATTCTAATATTGCTTCCAAGCCTACATCTGCCAAACACCCAGCTGTACACCCACTGGTACAACCACAACCATCCCAGAATCCTCTCTTTTAGAACCGAAAGATTCAGGTCTTCTGAAAACCCAGTTCTGCAATATCTCTGTACATAACTAAACACCCAGCTGGCTCAGTATTTAGTAAGCTGGAAATAATGCATTTTGGTTTAACTCTAAGCCTTGTTCTCTTCTTTGCCTGGACTGACCCACACTACCAGCCAGCAGAACACTGCACCTCTCTGCTGCATCTTCCATCAGGGTATCTTTGGAGGTCAGTGACTCAGCTATGAAAGTGCCAATCAGATCACTATCACATGACAGATGTCGCATTGATCAGCACTATCATAGTGAATAACGACTCTGCAATCAGTGGGGATGATCTGGAACATCATGTAACAGACACACATGGCTCCACAATCTATACAGTTGGGTGGTTGGCGTAGAAGGCCAGCTTCTGAGAGTGTGTGCAGTTCCTAGTTACTTGGCACTTGCTCTCTGCTGGATGCCCACACCTGACTGCCAAGTTTTGAACCTGCGATGATTGAAGGGTGCTTAGGGTCAGGATGGCTGGCAGCTACTGCTGCTTATAATGTGAATATCGGGAGTAGATCCAGCAATAAAATGATGTAGCCGTGGGGATATGTGTGGATTTGCATTGATACATTCCACTTGGTGGCTGAGTCTTATTTGAAAATTGTGAAAACGGTTCTTGCAGTCCATTGGTTGTCAGAGATAGCTGCAGCACATTAAATAGTGAGGCATTATATCTTCTGGCAGACTAGGGGTTAATCTGTTGTTTCCCAAATGCACACCTGTTTCATAACATAAAGTTAATAGAAGAATTGATCCTTTTGTACCAGGTCATGCTGTTAGTAGGACGTGCACTGTCTCTCAGTGAAATAATGTACAATGAACACCAATAAACTTTCTGCTTTTATTTACTGATCATGATTCTTTGTCCATGATACCCAGTGTGATATTTTATATCATTTAGTTAGTTAAATTGTGATAAATTGACAGGTTGCTTTGTTCATGACGCATTGTAACAAGTCCCATTGTTCCTGATGTAACATATTCTATTGTCCTGGCCGTCGGTGTCATACTGTAGCTTGTCTCTGTATAACTTTTTGTCTTGTCCTTGGATATGAATTGTTGCTGATATGGCATGTTGTGTGGTCCCTGATTTGACATATCACTTTGTCACCAATATGATGTGTATTGTCCCCAATATCACTTGCCAATCATAGCTTGTTGCATTGTCCCGCAGTAGGAGATTTTGCTATGCCTGGTATCTCTGATATAGTTATATACAGTAGCATTAAAGGGACATAACATTTTTCTTTCATGATTCAGATAGAGCATGCAATTTTCTATTTTACTTCTTTTATCACATTTTATTTGTTCTCTTGGTATCTTTTTGTTGATAAGCAGGGATGTAAGCTCAGGAGCAGTTTTGCAAGAATGTTATCCATTTGCCAAGAGCACTAGAGGGCAGCACTATTTCCTGCCATGGAGTGCTCCAGATGCGTACCTAGGTATCTTTTCAGCAAAGATGGAAATGAAGCAAATTTCATAATATAAGCACAATGGAAACTTTTTAAAAAAATGATATGCCCTGTCTGAATAACAAACAATCTGAGGTTTCATATCCCTTTAATATGATATTGTGTTGTTGTCTTGTGATATAACATATTGTGTTCTCCCCAATATGACGTCACATTTTCTCCTATATAGGATATTGCATAATACTTGATATAATGTATCCCATGTTGCCACAGTTATGTAGCTGAACATTGCTATTGATATAGAGTTGTTTTGCAGTATTTTCACTGGGGTTGTGTTACTCCAAATTTATTATATTCATCACATAATTGGCTGAGATTATAACAAAGCATTTGACTATATTCTCAAACTATCCTCTACCCATTTGTCACACATAGAGTACTTAAAGGGACAGTCTAGTCAAAAATAAACTTTCGTGATTCAGATAGGGCATGTAATTTTAAACAACTTTCTAATTTACTTTTGCTTTGTTTTCTTGTTAGTTGAAAGCTAAACATAGGTAGGTCATAGGCTAATTTCTTAGCCTTTGAAGGCCGCCTCTTATCGGAATGAATTTTGTCAGTTGTTCACAACTAGGGGGCGTTAGTTCACGTGTGGTATATAGATAACATTGTGCTCATGCACGTGTATTTACCTAGGAGTCAGCACTGATTGGCTAAAATTCAAGTCTGTCAAAAGAACTAATATAAGGGGGCAGTCTGCAGAAGCTTAGATGCACGGTAACTAACTGTGTTAGTTAAACAAAATTGGGGAATGGGTAATAAAGGGATTATCTATATTTTTAAAATATAACAATTCTGGTGTAGACTGTCCCTTTAACCTTTACAACTAATAACCCACTAGGTAAAGAGTATGTTATTCTGTGCAACTGCCTTATTCCTTTCCAATATATTTATTTTGGGTAAGTGTGTATATTATTTTTGCACATATAGTAGCACAAATAATGCTATATCTCTTTGGAAATGTATTGCTTGTTTAAAAAAGTCTAAATATATGTAAGCATATATAAAGGTGTTCATAGGCTGTGCAAGCATCTAGCGTTTTAACATCCTTATTGCTTGAGAGTAGTGTATAGTAGAGGTATGTATTTGGCATTTGCTGAAATGGTGATTTGTTTAATACATGAACAGCCAAATACATTTTTGAACGAGGGGAGAAAGAAGAATGATTGCTTGACCAAAACGGTTTATTCGTTTGTGCTGTTTGCCACCATAAAAAGGTGCAGCAAGGGGCAGGAATGGGACGAAGGAGCTTATTATTATTTGGTTAATTAGCTCCTTTGTTTGTAGCTATATACATGCAGGGTCTGCCTATTCAATAGTCCATCATCTCCTGCTAGATTGATTTTAAGGACAGATAGCCATGCACTAGATGTTGATTTTATCCATACTGGTTTGTTAACCTTTACCTAGCATTGGCAGGTGGGTAACTAGTTGAGGCTCAGACATTTTTAATCACTTTGACTAGGGCTATTGGAATGTGTAGTTGTGTGACTTCTGTGCCTCTGTGAGATAGTCATTGACTCAAATCTAGTGAGTTATATGTTCTGTTAGCATTGAAAGATAGGTTATTTTAATTGTTTGAATCCTATAATATAAGTTTTGCTGTTAAAATTAGTTGTATATATTTGCTCTTTCCATTGACAATAATGGTAATAAATCCGAAACAAATGCGCACATGAACAAGAATTGTCCGAACTATAAAATGGGGAAAAATCCAAAACATTTGTTTTTGGATTAATCAAATTTTACGACCATTCACATCTCTAGTGTATAAATTGACTTTAGTTAAAGGGACGTAATACTCATATGCTAAATCAATTGAAAGTGATGCAGCATAACCGTAAAAAGCTGATGTATTCAGCTCACCAGAGTAAGTGCTTTGTGAACAGTTAGAGCTGCTGTAAAGCTGGAAGTAAAAAACAAAAAACAAAACAAAACACAGTAGCCAATCAGATTCAGCGGTGCTGAGATCTTGCATTTCTTTGCTCATGAGATTTCACAGTAAACTTCCTTAAACTGAATAGGAAAATCACATCACTGTGTCTGCTCATGCCAGATGCCTCCTCCTTTGGAGGTCCTGGGACTAAAGTCTTTTTACAGTGGGGTGTGAATACTTAGGAAATATTTAGGTAAATATCTTCCTTTTTTACATAGAGATATTCAGGTGATATTTTCTAGTCAGCTTTTTACAGCTATGCTGCATCACTTTCAAGTGATGTAACATTTTGGTATCATGTCCCTTTAATTGTTCTTATCTGCAGTGACATGTGAACTTCATATACCCATAGTGACAGTCAAAGACAAGAATTCTGTTAAACTTATTTAGAAAATACATATGTTTACAGTTTAGCTTATGTGAGATCTAAAATGAGTCCATTTGTAGTCATGCTTCATCAGGTTTGTTTATTTACTTAGTAATAGTGGGTAAGTTGTTTAAAAAAATTGGTTACTGTTTGCAAGTTACCATGGCAACCATACCAACATGTATGACCTATTGTTTTACACTACTGCTCTTGATATCACCGTTGTACCTGTTATTGGGGCTGTTGGTTTTTGAGGTTAGCCTCCTGTGCCAACCCTCTTGCTACTGTCATGATATCACCCTGTATCATTGCTCTTGCAAAGGGATGTCATTACTGGTGGGGTTTCTGCATCGTATTTTCACACATTTTTAAAAAGAAATAACGGGGAAATAGGTGAATGGCAGAGAGAGAGATTTCAAGCAGAGCATCATATTTACATTTTCAATTGTTTTCCCCTGTGAATTAAATTAAGGGCTCCTGTGTGTGCCTAGATTAAAAAAATATGATCAAAAATAAAATTATGCTTAAAATGATGGTAAATCCTATAATTTTTTAAATGCTAGGCCTTTATATGCCTATAAATAAAGTTAACTTTCAGTCATGAAGTATAAAAAAAACTTCATGCTAAAAGTACCTTTATTTGCCCGCAAGTTTATGCTGAGTGTCTAAGGCCACCCATACGGCATAATGCCCAACGGCTAGAACGGCTATTGGCTAAGAGGTGAAAACGTTACCTCATTGAGAAAATAACATTTTGTTGTTGGTGGCCGGAGGTGCTCAGCTTGACATTAACTTGAGTGCAAATAAAGGTACTTTCAGCATGAAGTTTTTTTATACTTCATGACTGAAAGTCACCTTTATTTATAGCAAAAGTAAGTCCTAGTATTTAAAAAACGCTGTGATTTACCATCACTTTATTCCTTATACAAGCATATGTCCGCACAAGCATATGGCGAAGATTTGCAATGAGATTACAAGTGTCTTGCATTCATGCTTTATTTTGGAATGACATTCCAAGCCATTATGGTTGCCTGAAACGTGAAATATTTTCCTGCATCATTTCATGCATTGGCTGATGAGCTGCGTATATCAGACTGGACTGCTTGATTTTGAATATCGACTTGAATTTAAGGGCCATAGAAATAGGAGATGGCAGCAAATAAAGTTCCACACTCCGTAAAAGTAAAAATCAAACTTTATTCCAAAAAAATAAAATTAGAAAAAGTGACAGCATGCCACCTAAATAACAATGAGAGAGAGTGCAGCACACAGGCTTACGCGTTTCGGCAGTTTGCCATATTCATAGCCTGGTGTGTCTGTACCCTCTTTATTCTTTTAAACCTTTAAAATCTAGCTGATAGGTTAAAACAAGTGCTCATACCTCCCTCTGATTAGTAACACCCGTGGAATACTGATCTGTGATTTAACTGTTTCATGTTGTATTTTCTAATCACCTAGAAAGAATATACTCTACCTATAGTTACAGCACATCCCCAAATGGTGAACAAAATTTATATATACTTCTCGATTATATTTTGCTTACACTGTAATTTGTATATTTAGTTCCTAGAAATAGGAGTACAGAGTAATAGGATTCAGATAGAATATGCAGTTTTGAGCAACTTTCTAGTTTACTCCTATGATCAATGTTTGATTGTTCTCTTGCTATCTTTATTTGAAAAAGCAGGAATGTAAGTTTGGGAGCCTGCCCATTTTTGGTTCATCATCTGGGAAGCGCTTGCTAATTGTTGGCTACAATCAGCAAGCGCTACCCAGGTGCTGAACAATAAATGGTCCGGCTCCTAAGCCTACATTTCTGCTTTTCAAATAAAGATACCAAGAGAACGATTGATTGATAATAGGATTAAATTAGAAAGTTGCTTAAAATTGCATGCTCTACCTGAATCATAAAAGAAAAAAAAATGGGTTTCATATCCCTTTAATTTATTACATAGATTGCTTTAATAGTGCTAATCTTTATTACTGAGTTATATACAGTAAATGTCCTGGTCTTGTTGCATATAATTGCAGCTTATGGTAGTGACCTCTGTAGGCATGCGAGTGGAACCCATCGCACGGCTCCTCTTTCTCCCATCTCAGGGAGAGCATTCTCCCTGTTTCGCATCAGTGCGCCTGGCACACCTAGGGAGAAGGTGTCTCCTTACCTAGAGGAGGATTTGTTTCCAGCTTGTGAATTAGAAACCACTAGTGTCTAGTTACATGCTCATGTCTTAAATATATATACTCATACCTGTCTGCTAATAGATATATACACATACATACCTGTCTGCTAATAGATATATACACATACCTGTCTGCTAATATATATTTACATATACCTGTCTGCTAATAGATATATACATATACCTGTCTGCTAATAGATATATACACATACATACCTGTCTGCTAATAGATATATACACATACATACCTGTCTGCTAATAGATATATACACATACCTGTCTGCTAATAGATATATACACATACCTGTCTGCTAATATATATTTACATATACCTGTCTGCTAATAGATATATACATATACCTGTCTGCTAATAGATATATACACACACATACCTGTCTGCTAATAGATATATACATATACCTGTCTGCTAATAGATATATACACACACATACCTGTCTGCTAATAGATATATACACATACCTGTCTGCTAATAGATATTTACATATACCTGTCTGCTAATAGATATTTACATATACCTGTCTGCTAATAGATATATACACATACCTGTCTGCTAATAGATATATACACATACATACCTGTCTGCTAATAGATATATACACATACATACCTGTCTGCTAATAGATATATACATATACCTGTCTGCTAATAGATATATACACACACATACCTGTCTGCTAATAGATATATACATATACCTGTCTGCTAATAGATATATACACACACATACCTGTCTGCTAATAGATATATACATATACCTGTCTGCTAATAGATATATACACATACATGTCTGCTAATAGATATATACACATACATACCTGTCTGCTAATAGATATATACACACACATACCTGTCTGCTAATAGATATATACACACACATACCTGTCTGCTAATAGATATATACACACACATACATGTCTGCTAATAGATTTATACACACACATACCTGTCTGCTAATAGATATATACACACACATACCTGTCTGCTAATAGATATATACATATACCTGTCTGCTAATAGATATATACACATACCTGTCTGCTAATAGATATATACATATACCTGTCTGCTAATAGATATATACACATACCTGTCTGCTAATAGATATTTACATATACCTGTCTGCTAATAGATATATACACACACATACCTGTCTGCTAATAGATATATACACATACCTGTCTGCTAATAGATATATACATATACCTGTCTGCTAATAGATATATACACACACATACCTGTCTGCTAATAGATATATACATATACCTGTCTGCTAATAGATATATACACATACCTGTCTGCTAATAGATATATACACATACATGTCTGCTAATAGATATATACATATACCTGTCTGCTAATAGATATATACACATACATACCTGTCTGCTAATAGATATATACACATACCTGTCTGCTAATAGATATATACACATACATGTCTGCTAATAGATATATACACATACATACCTGTCTGCTAATAGATATATACATATACCTGTCTGCTAATAGATATATACACACACATACCTGTCTGCTAATAGATATATACATATACCTGTCTGCTAATAGATATATACACATACCTGTCTGCTAATAGATATATACACATACATGTCTGCTAATAGATATATACATATACCTGTCTGCTAATAGATATATACACATACATACCTGTCTGCTAATAGATATATACACATACCTGTCTGCTAATAGATATATACACATACATGTCTGCTAATAGATATATACACATACATACCTGTCTGCTAATAGATATATGCATATACCTGTCTGCTAATAGATATATACACATACCTGTCTGCTAATAGATATTTACATATACCTGTCTGCTAATAGATATATACACATACATACCTGTCTGCTAATAGATATATACACACACATACCTGTCTGCTCATAGATATATACACACACATACATGTCTGCTCATAGATATATACACACACATACATGTCTGCTCATAGATATATACACACACATACATGTCTGCTAATAGATATAAACACATACATACATATCTGCTAGTAGATAATTACATATATGTGTCTGTTAATAGATATATACACACACATACCTGTCTGCTAATAGATATATACATATACCTGTCTGCTAATAGATATATACACACACATACCTGTCTGCTAATAGATATATACACATACCTGTCTGCTAATAGATATTTACATATACCTGTCTGCTAATAGATATATACACACACATACCTGTCTGCTAATAGATATATACATATACCTGTCTGCTAATAGATATATACACACACATACCTGTCTGCTAATAGATATATACACATACCTGTCTGCTAATAGATATTTACATATACCTGTCTGCTAATAGATATTTACATATACCTGTCTGCTAATAGATATATACACATACCTGTCTGCTAATAGATATATACACATACATACCTGTCTGCTAATAGATATATACACATACATACCTGTCTGCTAATAGATATATACATATACCTGTCTGCTAATAGATATATACACACACATACCTGTCTGCTAATAGATATATACATATACCTGTCTGCTAATAGATATATACACACACATACCTGTCTGCTAATAGATATATACATATACCTGTCTGCTAATAGATATATACACATACATGTCTGCTAATAGATATATACACATACATACCTGTCTGCTAATAGATATATACACACACATACCTGTCTGCTAATAGATATATACACACACATACCTGTCTGCTAATAGATATATACACACACATACATGTCTGCTAATAGATTTATACACACACATACCTGTCTGCTAATAGATATATACACACACATACCTGTCTGCTAATAGATATATACATATACCTGTCTGCTAATAGATATATACACATACCTGTCTGCTAATAGATATATACATATACCTGTCTGCTAATAGATATATACACATACCTGTCTGCTAATAGATATTTACATATACCTGTCTGCTAATAGATATATACACACACATACCTGTCTGCTAATAGATATATACACATACCTGTCTGCTAATAGATATATACATATACCTGTCTGCTAATAGATATATACACACACATACCTGTCTGCTAATAGATATATACATATACCTGTCTGCTAATAGATATATACACATACCTGTCTGCTAATAGATATATACACATACATGTCTGCTAATAGATATATACATATACCTGTCTGCTAATAGATATATACACATACATACCTGTCTGCTAATAGATATATACACATACCTGTCTGCTAATAGATATATACACATACATGTCTGCTAATAGATATATACACATACATACCTGTCTGCTAATAGATATATACATATACCTGTCTGCTAATAGATATATACACACACATACCTGTCTGCTAATAGATATATACATATACCTGTCTGCTAATAGATATATACACATACCTGTCTGCTAATAGATATATACACATACATGTCTGCTAATAGATATATACATATACCTGTCTGCTAATAGATATATACACATACATACCTGTCTGCTAATAGATATATACACATACCTGTCTGCTAATAGATATATACACATACATGTCTGCTAATAGATATATACACATACATACCTGTCTGCTAATAGATATATGCATATACCTGTCTGCTAATAGATATATACACATACCTGTCTGCTAATAGATATTTACATATACCTGTCTGCTAATAGATATATACACATACATACCTGTCTGCTAATAGATATATACACACACATACCTGTCTGCTCATAGATATATACACACACATACATGTCTGCTCATAGATATATACACACACATACATGTCTGCTCATAGATATATACACACACATACATGTCTGCTAATAGATATAAACACATACATACATATCTGCTAGTAGATAATTACATATATGTGTCTGTTAATAGATATATACACACACATACCTGTCTGCTAATAGATATATACACACACATACCTGTCTGCTAATAGATATATACACACACATACATGTCTGCTAATAGATATATACACACACATACCTGTCTGCTAATAGATATATACACACACATACCTGTCTGCTAATAGATATATATACACACATACCTGTCTGCTAATAGATATATACACACACACATACATGTCTGCTAATAGATTTATAGACACACATACATGTCTGCTAATAGATATATACACATACATACCTGTCTGCTAATAGATATACACACACACAAACATGTCTGCTAATAGATATATACACATACATACCTGTCTGCTAATAGATATATACACACACATACCTGTCTGCTAATAGATATATACACACACATACCTGTCTGCTAATAGATATATACACATACATACCTGTCTGCTAATAGATATACACACACACATACATGTCTGCTAATAGATATATACACACACATACCTGTCTGCTAATAGATATATACACATACATGTCTGCTAATAGATATATACACATACATACCTGTCTGCTAATAGATATATACACACACATACATGTCTGCTAATAGATATATACACACACATACCTGTCTGCTAATAGATATATACACACACATACCTGTCTGCTAATAGATATATACACACACATACATGTCTGCTAATAGATATATACACACACATACATGTCTGCTAATAGATATATACACACACATACCTGTCTGCTAATAGATATATACACACACATACCTGTCTGCTAATAGATATATACACACACATACATGTCTGCTAGTAGATATATACACATACATACATGTCTGCTAATAGATATATACACATACATACCTGTCTGCTAATAGATATATACACACACATACCTGTCTGCTAATAGATATATACACACACATACATGTCTGCTAATAGATATATACACATACATACCTGTCTGCTAATAGATATATACACACACATACCTGTCTGCTAATAGATATATACACACACATACATGTCTGCTAATAGATATATACACACACATACATGTCTGCTAGTAGATATATACACATACATACATGTCTGCTAATAGATATATACACACACATACATGTCTGCTAATAGATATATACACACCCATACATGTCTGCTAATAGATAATTACATATACCTGTATGCTAATAGATATATACACATACATACCTGTCTGCTAAGAGATATATACACATACATACATGTCTGCTAAGAGATATATACACACACATAAATGTCTGCTAGTAGATAATTACATATACCTGTCTGCAAAGAGATATATACACATACATAAATGTCTGCTAGTAGATAATTACATATACCTGTCTGCTAAAAGATATATACACATACATACCTGCTAGTAGATAATTACATATACCTGTCTGCTAAGAGATATATACACACACATAAATATCTGCTAGTAGATAATTACATATACCTGTCTGCTAATAGATATATGCACACACATACATGTCTGCTAGTAGATAATTACATATACCTGTCTGCTAATAGATATATACACACATACCTGTCTGCTAGTAGATAATTACATATACCTGTCTGCTAATAGATATATACACATACATACATGTCTGCTAGTAGATAATTACATTTACCTGTCTGCTAATAGATATATACACATACATACATGTCTGCTAGTAGATAATTACATATACCGGTCTGCTAATAGATATATACACATACATACATGTCTGCTAGTAGATAATTACATATACCGTTCTGCTAATATATATATACACATACATACATATCTGCTAGTAGATAATTACATATACCTGTCTGCTAATAGAAATATACACATACATACATATCTGCTAGTAGATAATTACATATACCTGTCTGCTAATAGATATATACACATACATACATATCTGCTAGTAGATAATTACATATACCGTTCTGCTAATAGATATATACACATACATACATATCTGCTAGTAGATAATTACATATACCGTTCTGCTAATAGATATATACACATACATACATATCTGCTAGTAGATAATTACATATACCGTTCTGCTAATAGATATATACACATACATACATATCTGCTAGTAGATAATTACATATACCTGTCTGCTAATAGATATATACACATACATACATATCTGCTAGTAGATAATTACATATACCTGTCTGCTAATAGATATATACACATAAATACATATCTGCTAGTAGATAATTACATATACCTGTCTGCTAATAGATATATACACACATACCTGTCTGCTAGTAGATAATAATTACATATACCTGTCTGCTAGTAGATATATACACATACATACATGTCTGCTAGTAGATATATACATACATGTCTGCTAGTAGATAATTAAATATACCTGTCTGCTAATAGATATATACACACACATACATGTCTGCTAGTAGATAATTACATATACCTGTCTGCTAAGAGATACAGTATATAGAAAAGCATTTTATAAAGTTGGGTGCTTCCATTTATGTGGCAAGTTTGGGGAAGGCCCTGTGCACAGAGCCCTGACCTCAACCCCATTGAACACCTTTGGGATGAATTAAAATGCTGATTGTGAGCCAGACCTCATCCAACATCAGTGCTGACCTCACAAATGCTCTTGTGTCTGAATGGGCAAAAATTCCTATAGACACACTCCAAAAATCCTTGTGGAAAGCCATCACAGAAGAGTTGTAACTGTTATAGTCACAAAGTGTGTGTATATGTGTGTTTATATGTGTATGTGTGTGTGTGTGTATTTGTGTGTATTTGTGTGTGTGTATATGTGTGTTTATATGTGTATGTGTGTTTATATGTGTGTGTATATGTGTCTTTGTATGTGTGTGTATTTGTGTGTGTGTGTATATGTGTGTTTATATGAGTTTGTGTGTGTGTGTGTGTGTATATATATATATGTGTGTTTATATGTGTATGTGTGTGTATTTGTGTGTGTGTGTATGTATATGTGTGTTTATATGTGTTTGTGTGTGTGTGTATATATATATATATGTTTGTTTATATGTGTGTGTGTGTTTGTGTGTGTGTATATGTGTGTTTATATGTGTATTGTGTATATTTGTGTATATGTGTGTTTATATGTGTATTGTGTGTATTTGTGTATATTTGTGTGTGTGTGTATATGTGTGTTTATATGTGTATGTGTGTGTGTAATCCATATTACTGCCCATGGTTGTGGAATTTCGGAATAGGAACCCAACAGGCTCATATAGGTTTGATAGTCAGGTGTCCACAATTTTTTGGCCATATAGTGTGTATATATACACATACATGTATATCTGCATTTAGACTGTCCCTTTAACAATTAAACCTACTAGACGGCTTTTTCGTGATTGTCCTGGGCATTTAGCCTTACTCACTGGATCACTCTCCTGCACTTACCAACTGAACAATTGCTTTGCTAGCATTTGCTGCAAAATTATTGATACAAAATTGGTTTATAGCTGCTAGTAAGACTTTCTTAGCACTTAATCAGCTTAATTTGCGCCTTTAATTTGAAGAAGGAGGCTCCCTGCACGCAGCGTATTGTAATCTTACTGAAATGGTTATGTGCTCATCACTTTGCATGCGTCAGTCTGACATCAAATCACAAAAATAGAACATGTACCTCCATTGTTAGAAATCTTTTCTCTGTTTTGCTGTGTATTTGCCTTGCATCATGTGAGGACTTGCATCTAACAAATAATACTGCTCATTAATGTGTAAATTACAGAGCAAGAAGCAATCTCAAGTAATAAAGAGCAATTTTGTAACATTTCCTAGCTCAGTGTGATAAAGCCGCCTCACTGGATTTCCCACTGTATAGTGTGCAATAGGGAAATGTGTGTTCCCAGTGTATAGTGTGCAATAGGGAAATGTGTGTTCCCAGTGTATAGTGTGCAATAGGGAAATGTGTGTTCCCAGTGTATAGTGTACAATAGGGAAATGTGTGTTCCCAGTGTATAGTGTACAATAGGGAAATCTGTGTTCCCAGTGTATAGTGTACAATAGGGAAATGTGTGTTCCCACTGTATAGTGTGCAATAGGGAAATGTGTGTTCCCAGTGTATAGTGTGCAATAGGGAAATGTGTGTTCCCAGTGTATAGTGTGCAATAGGGAAATCTGTGTTCCCAGTGTATAGTGTACAATAGGGAAATCTGTGTTCCCAGTGTATAGTGTGCAATAGGGAAATCTGTGTTCCCAGTGTATAGTGTGCAATAGGGATATCTGTGTTCCCAGTGTATAGTGTGCAATAGGGATATCTGTGTTCCCAGTGTATAGTGTGCAATAGGGAAATCTGTGTTCCCAGTGTATAATGTGCAATAGGGAAATCTGTGTTCCCAGTGTATAGTGTGCGATAGGGATATCTGTGTTCCCAGTGTATAGTGTGCGATAGGGATATCTGTGTTCCCAGTGTATAGTGTGCAATAGGGAAATCTGTGTTCCCAGTGTATAGTGTGCAATAGGGAAATCTGTGTTCCCAGTGTATAGTGTGCAATAGGGAAATCTGTTTTCCCAGTGTATAGTGTGCAATAGGGAAATCTGTGTTCCCAGTGTATAGTGTGCAATAGGGAAATGTGTGTTCCCAGCGTATAGTGTGCAATAGGGAAATCTGTGTTCCCAGTGTATAGTGTGCAATAGGGAAATCTGTTTTCCCAGTGTATAGTGTGCAATAGGGAAATCTGTGTTCCCAGTGTATAGTGTGCAATAGGGAAATCTGTGTTCCCAGTGTATAGTGTGCAATAGGGAAATCTGTGTTCCCAGTGTATAGTGTGCAATAGGTAAATGTGTGTTCCCAGCGTATAGTGTGCAATAGGGAAATCTGTGTTCCTAGTGTATAGTGTGCAATAGGGATATCTGTGTTCCCAGTGTATTGTGTGCAATAGGGAAATGTGTGTTTCCAGTGTATAGTGTGCAATAGGGAAATGTGTGTTCCCAGTGTATAGTGTGCAATAGGGAAATGTGTGTTCCCAGTGTATAGTGTGCAATAGGGAAATGTGTGTTCCCAGTGTATAGTGTACAATAGGGAAATCTGTGTTCCCAGTGTATAGTGTACAATAGGGATATCTGTGTTCCCACTGTATAGTGTACAATAGGGAAATGTGTATTCCCAGCGTATAGTGTGCAATAGGGAAATGTGTGTTCCCAGTGTATAGTGTGCAATAGGGAAATGTGTATTCCCAGCGTATAGTGTGCAATAGGGAAATGTGTATTCCCAGCGTATAGGGGGGTAGTTATCAACGTGTCAACTTTCCTGCCTTCCCCGGCCCAATACGCCCGCCTAAACTCGCCTCACATCGCCGCCGCAGACCTGAAAATTTTCGCCTAAGTTATCAAATAAAGCTGTCAAAAAGCTGTGGGGCGATGAGCAGCGGACTGTGAGAGTTATCACTCATCCGATCTCGCTGCTCTTCGGCTTTTTCCCAGCTTTATTGCTAGCCTGTCACTAAGCACTCACACTAACTACACTGTTCTACCCCCTATACCGGCACCCCCGGAGCCCCCCGCAACTAAATAAAGTTATTAACCCCTAAACCGCCGCTCCTAGACCCTGCCGCAACTCTGATAAATGTATTAACCCCTAAACCGCCACTCCCGGACACCGCTGCCACCTACATTATACCTATTAACCCCTATCCTGCCCCCCTACACCGTTGCCACCTATAATAAATTTATTAACCCCTATCCTTCCCCCCACTACACCGCCGCCACTGTAATAAATTTATTAACCCCTAAACCTAAGTCTAACACTAACCCTAACACCCCCCTAACTTAAATATTAATTAAATAAATCTAAATAATATTTCTATTATGAACTAAATTAATCCTATTTAAAACTAAATACTTACCTTTAAAATAAACCCTAATATAGCTACAATATAAATAATAATTATATTGTAGCTATCTTGGGATTTATTTTTATTTTACAGGTAATTTTCAATTTATTTTAACTAGGTACAATAGCTATTAAATAGTTATTAACTATTTAATAGCTACCTAGCTAAAATAAAGATAAATTTACCTGTAAAATAAAAACTAACTTAAGTTACAATTACACCTAACACTACACTATACTTTAATAAATTATTCCTATTTAAAACTAAATACTTACCTTTCAAATAAACCCTAATATAGCTACAATATAAATAATAATTATATTGTAGCTATCTTAGGATTTATTTTTATTTTACAGGTAACTTTGTATTTATTTTAGCTAGTTTAGAATAGTTATTAAATAGTTATTAACTATTTAATAACTACCTAGCTAAAATAAATACAAAATTACCTGTAAAATAAATCCTAACCTAAGTTACAATTAAGAGGATTGGACCGAGCGCTACAAGGTGCCTTAAGCTTACTAACAATAAGCCTCCTAGTGGGCTGTAAATAGTACTAATACAAAAAGGTGAGAGTAAGCGCTAAATAAGCTTAAAAGGCTAAAGGACTAATTGCTAAATCTTACAATTTAATACCTTCGATGAAGGCTTAACATAAACAAATATCACAATAAAAGCACAATAAAAAAGCACAATAAAATATGATTAGAAACATGGATCCATGTCTAACTTCTAAAAACATAAGTACATAGTAAAATCTCCTGGGAGATACGGTATACAGTGGGAGTGGTGACACTCCTGGAAGGGGATACACAAGTGTGGGATGTTGAATAAACATACAGATAGTGATACTTGTAAGCAAAGTTATAATCCAAAAATTAATTCCAAACTGACAAAGTCAATCAAAAATAAAGTCAATCAAAAATAAAGTCAATCAAAAATAGTGGAAAAAAAATATTGAAAAAAGTAGGAAGTGCTTGTTCGTGTTAAACCGTGGATGTGTCCTCCAACGTTGCTGATGGGTAGTGAGAGATCTATAATCAGATATAGATGTTAGAAGGGCTTGTAGAAAATTTGAATATATAAAAGATAATCCAACCTTTAGGCAAAAGTCATTAAAACCAAAAATAGAAAAAATAATCCACTTAAGTGAAATCAAGCAATCCAAAAATAAAAACGTTTGTGTAAGTAGCGTGCAAAAAGTAAGGGGATTGGGACAAATTCTGTGCCCAGTGAGTTCAAGGTGCCATCCGTATGTTAAAAGGTATATAACAATAAATAGCAACAAAAAACCTGTAGGAAAACAAAGAGAAACAAAATAGTGCAACACTGTATACAATAGATAATAATGGTAATTAAAATCAAGCTCACCAGTATGCCAACGCGTTTCGGCCTGGATTAGGCCTTTCTCAAGAATATACTTTGTAGTGATCTCTGGGAGCTTTAAATAGAGAGTGTGAAAAAACAATTGGTGCCATTTTGGTGCCAAAATCGGAAAGACTTCCCTTTCCTGTTTGCCCCATTGCATCTCTGGGATGCTTCCTGTGGTTTCTATCCTATTCTCATCCAACCTGTATTGGTTGTGAATTAGATATCCATTATAACCTCTATTCTATGTGTCGATCTAGAAATGGCCTTATTGTTCCTAAGAGTTATTTAGCAATCGTTCCGGTACTCTTCTACAGTGGCTCTTTACTTCCTTTATGTACAGTATTTAAATGGTTTACTGTCTGCGGACTAACTATCCTTTTTGTGTTGATATTATTATTAGGGAATGAATGCTTACTTTAAATGAACCTTATCCTTATATAGTCAGAAGCGCTCAAATCGGAGGACACCGGATGTTTACACAGCCGACTTCCGCCTTGACTACTTGGATGCGCTCAAATCGGAAGACACTGGATGCTTACACCGCCGACTTCCGCCCTGACTCCTTGAATGCGGATCGATTTGATCCGTTATGTTATGGAGTGTGACCGGAAGTGACGTCATGTCTTTCGCTTTGGCTTCTGGTTGTTGTAGTAGATTACCACATTTGTCGGTTTTGTTGTGAATGCCGGTTTTGGCTAGAACCTGATATGTCCGTATTTTGGCTTTAGCTTCATATGTATGTGTATTTTAAAAATAAATCGGAGTGAAATTGCCAAATATGTATTTTGTGAACTGATGGGGTATACATTCGGAATCTTCATGATATTATGAAACTTCTTAATCTGTCACTACTTTGTGGAACGGCTATAGTTTTTCTAACTTTTCTTGATATTTGTAACGATCTCTATTTTGATCTGACAATCTATATTAGAAAAAGACAAATAAAACAAATAAAAACCCTGAGTTTGTGTATTTCTCACTACCTACTATTGTGGTCAAACAGAGGTGAGGGGGATCTGTTATATATATCCTAAAATGGAGTTTTTAAAGTTCACCGGAATTAGTATCTTTCCGTTAAGTCAACCCATAAATTTTGGATACACTGAAAGTTTGGACCTTACTGTTCTTTCAGATGAAGTTATAAACTCAAAGTACTCTAATGGTGCAATGGATAGATACGTAGGTGTCTTCTTAAAGGGACAGTATACACTCATTTTCATATAACTGCATGTAATAGACACTACTATAAAGAATAAGATGCACAGATACTGATATAAAAATCCAGTATAAAACTGTTTAAAAACTTACTTAGAAGCTGTCAGTTTGGCTCTGTTTAAAAGGTAGCTGGAAAGCCCACTGCAAGTGGCAAATAAGACACTCTCCCCCTTCTTTTGCATATGAAAAGACCCTTTACACAAACAGGAGCAAGCTGGAGAAGGTAGCTGACAGTATTCACATAAAACTTTGGGGCTTGGTTGGGAGTCTGAAAATCAGAGCAATGTTATTTAAAAATAGGCAAAACGATACATTTATTTTGAAAAAAACCTTTATGGGCTATATAAATAGATCATCTACAAAACATTTATGCAAAGAAAAAATGAGTGTACAATGTCCCTTTAAGGGTGGCTATTTTCTGAATATAAACTAGGGTCAGATAATAATCAAGAAGATCTATTCATATGAGTAACTTATGTTAGATATTCTGACATACATAGTGTAACTATACTTGGATCCTTAGTTTAATGTTGTGCTTTAAGATTTTCCATTATGATCTTCATTGGGCTATAATTTATGGATCAGATTGTGAACGAGGGATTTTCTAATGAGGGATTCTTGTTCCATTCAAAAGGTCTATCCTAAGTCAATGTCTAAGTGTTGTCAAATTAAATATTACTGAATAATTTCTTAAAAAAATATTTTTGATGTATGGATCTGTTGTCAGACATAATGTGCTATTGTTTATATCATTCTTTGTGTCCATTATATTTATACTGGTTTATTTCTATACTACAGTAAATCTTTAACTGATACTTGGTTCTTGTCTTTATTATAGAGTTTTGTAAGCACCCTGATTAGATAGTGCATGACAGGTATTCTATTCTTTCTTAGCTCATCCTTAGTCTATTTCAAAAGGTAGATGTTTAGCAGTTGTAGCTCCTACTTAAATTGCTGACTAAGATGTATTCATTTTAAGGTCCACCTGGTGTGTATTTTACCAGGATGCTTCCTTATTCTAGACCTGGGAGATCAAAGTTGTGGTAACCCCCTCAGTGGGCTTATATTATGGTCATGGTTCCAATTGTATCTTATGTGGGGATTGTTTGTGAGAATTATTTTATAGAAAGCAAGTGTGTTAGGTCTTCCTTATGATTTAGACCTTTTGGATAAAGACAGTCCATCAAAAAGATCCATCTTGACTCATTAAATAATGGTTTCTGTTCGTGGTTTCCTCCTCGCCAGTCTGCTTTTACCTTTTGGATTCCCAAAAAGCTGAAGTCTTTTAGATTTCCCTTATGGGTTGTCGCAAAGTGTTTATAAAGTGGGGTATCTGTTCTACCTTTCTCGATACATAGGATGTGTTCCCTAATCCTGTCCTTGAGGGCTCTTGATGTTTGCCCTACGTATTGCAACCCACAGGTGCAGGAGACTAGATAGATGATATTTTTATTGTTACATCTGATCAACTCTTTGATCCTATATTTCTCGTTCTTTTGGAAGGATGAAAAGGTGTCTGTCTTTCAACCAGTCTTGCAAGCTTTACAGCTTGGACATGGATAGAATCCTTTGATGCTTTTGTTTTGACAGTTGGTGACGTAGTTGGTGTTCCCTTTTCTTGGAATACTAGGAGCTAGCATAGTTTTCAGATTCCTAGTTTTCCTGTAAATGAATTTTGGTTGTGAGATCAGCTTTTCCCCAATCACGTCGTCCTCTTTGAGTATAGCCCAATGTTTCTTGATAATCCTTTCCAGAATGTGTCTGTTCTCACAATATTCCGAAATCATGGGGACATCTATTACTGTGTCATTCCAGATCTTTTTTTAATTACAGACTGATTCTTCCTAGCAGGAAAACTAGGAATCTGAAAACTATGCTAGCTCCTAGTATTCCAAGAAAAGGGAACACCAACTACGTCACCAACTGTCAAAAGAAAAGCATCAAAGGATTCTATCCATGTCCAAGCTGTAAAGCTTGCAAGAATGGTCGAAAGACAGACACCTTTTCATCCTTCCAAAAGAACGAGAAATATAGGATCAAAGAGTTGATCAGATGTAACGATAAAAATATCATCTATCTAGTCTCCTGCACCTGTGGGTTGCAATACGTAGGGCAAACATCAAGAGCCCTCAAGGACAGGATTAGGGAACACATCCTATGTATCGAGAAAGGTAGAACAGATACCCCACTTTATAAACACTTTGCGACATCCCATAAGGGAAATCTAAAAGACTTCAGCTTTTTGGGAATCTAAAAGGTAAAAGCAGACTGGCGAGGAGGAAACCACGAACAGAAACTATTATTTAATGAGTCAAGATGGATCTTTTTGATGGACTGTCTTTATCCAAAAGGTCTAAATCATAAGGAAGACCTAACACACTTGCTTTCTATAAAATAATTCTCACAAACAGTCCCCACATAAGATACAATTGGAACCATGACCATAATATAAGCCCACTGAGGGGGTTACCACAACTTTGATCTCCCAGGTCTAGAATAAGGAAGCATCCTGGTAAAATACACACCAGGTGGACCTTAAAATGAATACATCTTAGTCAGCAATTTAAGTAGGAGCTACAACTGCTAAACATCTACCTTTTGAAATAGACTAAGGATGAGCTAAGAAAGAATAGAATACCTGTCCTGCACTATCTAATCAGGGTGCTTACAAAACTCTATAATAAAGACAAGAACCAAGTATCAGTTAAAGATTTACTGTAGTATAGAAATATACCAGTATAAATATAATGGACACAAAGAATGATATAAACAATAGCACATTATGTCTGACAACAGATCCATACATCAAAAATAATTTTTTAAGAAATTATTCAGTACTATTTAATTCGACAACACTTAGACATTGACTTAGGATAGACCTTTTGAATGGAACAAGAATCCCTCATTAGAAAATCCCTCGTTCACAATCTGATCCATAAATTATAGCCCAATGAAGATCATAATGGAAAATCTTAAAGCACAACATTAAACTAAGGATCCAAGTATAGTTACACTATGTATGTCAGAATATCTAACATAAGTTACTCATATGAATAGATCTTCTTGATTATTATCTGACCCTAGTTTATATTCAGAAAATAGCCACCCTTAAGAAGACACCTACGTATCTATCCATTGCACCATTAGAGTACTTTGAGTTTATAACTTCATCTGAAAGAACAGTAAGGTCCAAACTTTCAGTGTATCCAAAATGTATGGGTTGACTTAACGGAAAGATACTAATTCCGGTGAACTTTAAAAACTCCATTTTAGGATATATATAACAGATCCCCCTCACCTCTGTTTGACCACAATAGTAGGTAGTGAGAAACACACAAACTCAGGGTTTTTATTTGTTTTATTTGTCTTTTTCTAATATAGATTGACAGATCAAAATAGAGATCGTTACAAATATCAAGAAAAGTTAGAAAAACTATAGCCGTTCCACTAAGTAGTGACAGATTAAGAAGTTTCATAATGTCATGAAGATTCCGAATGTATACCCCATCAGTTCACAAAATACATATTTGGCAATTTCACTCCGATTTATTTTTAAAATACACATACATATGAAGCTAAAGCCAAAATACGGACATATCAGGTTCTAGCCAAAACCGGCATTCACAACAAAACCGACAAATGTGGTAATCTACTACAACAACCAGAAGCCAAAGCGAAAGACATGACGACACTCCATAACGTAACGGATCAAATCGATCCGCATTCAAGGAGTCGGGGCGGAAGTCGGCGGTGTAAGCATCCGGTGTCTTCCGATTTGAGCGCATCCAAGTAGTCAAGGCGGAAGTCGGCTGTGTAAACATCCGGTGTCCTCCGATTTGAGCGCTTCTGACTATATAAGGATAAGGTTCATTTAAAGTAAGCATTCATTCCCTAATAATAATATCAACACAAAAAGGATAGTTAGTCCGCAGACAGTAAACCATTTAAATACTGTACATAAAGGAAGTAAAGAGCCACTGTAGAAGAGTACCGGAACGATTGCTAAATAACTCTTAGGAACAATAAGGCCATTTCTAGATCGACACATAGAATAGAGGTTATAATGGATATCTAATTCACAACCAATACAGGTTAGATGGGAATAGGATAGAAACCACAGGAAGCATCCCAGAGATGCAATGGGGCAAACAGGAAAGGGAAGTCTTTCCGATTTTGGCGCCAAAATGGCACCAATTGTTTTTTCACACTCTCTCTATTTAAAGCTCCCAGAGATCACTACACAGTATAGTCTTGAGAAAGGCCTAATCCAGGCCGAAACGTGTTGGCATACTGGTGAGCTTGATTTTAATTACCATTATTATCTATTGTATACAGTGTTGCACTATTTTGTTTCTCTTTGTTTTCCTACAGGTTTTTTGTTGCTATTTATTGTTATATACCTTTTAACATACGGATGGCACCTTGAACTCACTGGGCACAGAATTTGTCCCAATCCCCTTACTTTTTGCACGCTACTTACACAAACGTTTTTATTTTTGGATTGCTTGATTTCACTTAAGTGGATTATTTTTTCTATTTTTGGTTTTTGGTTTTAATGACTTTTGCCTAAAGGTTGGATTATCTTTTATATATTCAAATTTTCTACAAGCCCTTCTAACATCTATATCTGATTATAGATCTCTCACTACCCATCAGCAACGTTGGAGGACACATCCACGGTTTAACACGAACATTCACTTCCTACTTTTTTCAATATTTTTTCCACTATTTTTGATTGACTTTATTTTTGATTGACTTTATTTTTGATTGACTTTGTCAGTTTGGAATTAATTTTTGGATTATAACTTTTCTTACAAGTATCACTATCTGTATGTTTATTCAACATCCCACACTTGTGTATCCCCTTCCAGGAGTGTCACCACTCCCACTGTATACCGTATCTCCCAGGAGATTTTACTATGTACTTTTGTTTTTAGAAGTTAGACATGGATGCATGTTTCTAATCATATTTTATTGTGCTTTTTTATTGTGCTTTTATTGTGATATTTGTTTATGTTAAGCCTTCATCGAAGGTATTCAATTCTAAGTTACAATTAAACCTAACACTACACTATCATTAAATAAATTAAATAAATTACCTACAAATAACTACAATTAAATACAATTACATAAACTAACTAAAGTACAAAAAATAAAAAAAGCTAAGTTACAAAAAATAAAAAAAATAGGTTACAAACATTTTAAAAATATTACAACAATTTTAAGCTACTTACACCTAATCTAAGCCCCCTAATAAAATAACAAACCCTCCCTAAATAAAAAAATGCCCTACCCTATTCTAAATTAAAAATGTTCAAAGCTCTTTTACCTTACCAGCCCTTAAAAGGGCCATTTATGGGGCATGCCCCAAAGAATTCAGCTCTTTTGCCTGTAAAAGAAAAATACAACCCCCCCCCCAACATCAAAACCCACCACCCGGACGACACACTATGGGGTGCGGCTAAAGCTACAATTAGAGGCCTCCTTATCACTAAACAAGCGCATCTCAGAAAGCAGGCAGGTCTCACCCTCTCGCAAGCCCACATCAAGTTGCGACAACTGGAGGCATGCAACAGAAGCGCAGTCACAGCAGAGACCACATCTCAAATTATCGAGATTAAGGATCACATTTCTAGGATTGAACTGCGCAGAACTCAAATTAACCTCACCAAGCTTAAGCACTTATTTTACTGCAAAGGCAACAAAGCTGATACCCTATTAGCAACCAAGATTAGGAACAGACTAGGGGCCTCCCGAATTCATTCCATACGTTCATCAGGCTCTCTTCTCCAGATCCCGTCCCAGATAGGTAAGGCGTTTGCCGATTACTATGCCAAGCTTTTATAACATAGCTACTGCCGAGCCTCTTAGATCTTCCTCTCAGGAGGTTCTGGAAACTTGCCTTAAGACAATGTCGCTCCCTATGCTCGCCTCTGAACAAAGAGATGCTTTAACCCCTTAAGGACCAGCGACGTACCCTGTATGTCGCTGGCCTTTTTTTGGGACTTGATTGTTTTATAGCACGGTCTTGCCACCAGTGTTGAGACTGCTCTATTCCACAAAGCCTGCTGGAGGGAGTACATTAATAGTGTGTTCTTGCTAGACTTGTGCTATTATGTCCTGAAAAAACCCTTAACAACCAGTGACATACAGGGCACATTGTGGTCATTAAGGGGTTAAGCTCTCCCTTCTCTCTTCAAGAGGTCTTGAGAGTTATTAGGAACGCAAAGTCCTTTAAGTCCCCAGGCCCTGACGGTTACCCGGTGCATTTCTACAAGGCTTATGCTCAAGAACTTGCCCCGTTGCTTCTAAAATTCTATAATCTGGCTAGAGAAGAGGGCCACTTTAAGAGTGAATTCCTAGAAGCCAGTATTGTCACCATCCTCAAATTGGACAAAGACCCATCACTTTGTGCGAGTTACAGACCCATCTCTTTGATAAATACGGACATCAAGTTTTATTCAAAGATACTCGCCAATCGTCTTGCTAAGTTACTTCCTTCCCTTATTGACTCGGACCAGGTGGGATTCGTCCCCCTCCGAGAGGGTCCAGACATCACGAGACGCCTTCTCAACATACTCACCTCTGCCTCACGTCTTCGTAGGCCGCTGGCGGTCATCTCTCTTGACGCCGAGAAGGCGTTCGACCGGGTTAGATGGCACTACCTCTGGGCAGTCCTTAAGAGATTCCATTTTCCCCCCGATTTTATAACGGCCGTTCAAGCCCTATACTCCACTCCTACTGCCTCTGTGTGTGATCTGGGCTTTCGCTCTTCTCTCTTTCCTATCACGAATGGCACCAGACAGGGGTGCCCCCTTTCGCCACTCTTGTTCGCCCCTTTCCATAGAACCCTTTGCTGAGCAGATCAGAACTGATCCCCAAATAAAGGAGTCACCTTGTCGGGCACTGTGCACAAAATTGCACTCTTCGCTGACGATGTAACTTTGTTTCTATCACACCCTGATCAAGCGATTCCTAGGCTTCTCGATATACTCACCACCTTCGGGGCCCATTGTGTATACGCAGGGGTTTGCAAAGGCACAATTAGTTTCTCTTGCTGAGTCTTATAAATTTGACTGGACTGAACACTCTGTCCTACACTTAGGTGTCAGGATCTCTAGTAACTTTCCCCAAATAATAAAAGACAACTATCTCCCTCTCTTAACTTCCCTCCGCTCTCTGCAGAAGGACTGGAATCTTCAGCATGTTTCCTGGTTAGGTAGGATCACGGCGTTGAAAATGTCCTTCCTTCCCAAGCTGACATACCTCTTCCGCTGCCTGCCTATTAAAATACCGAGGCATTTGCTCCTTCAATTCCAAAGTGGGTTTACCAAATTTATCTGGTTGGATAAACCCCCTAGAGTCGCACATAGAGTACTTCAACTTCCCAAATCTTTGGGAGGCATAGCTTCACCATCGGTGATACGGTATTACGAGGGTGCAATGCTTACCCATGTGTCTCAATGGGGGGTAAAGTCATCGGATGCCAAATGGAAATCCATTGAACAGGCTTCGCTGCCCTTCCAAATTGCCTTAAGGGACTTAATTTGGACCCCGCCACATTGTCGTAGAGAGCTTGCCTTAACCAACCCAGTGGTGTGTGAATGCCTCAGCTTTTGGGACAGAATACGGCATCATCCCCACGTTGCCCCGCATCCCTCCCCAGTCGCTTCCATAGCAGGTCTCTTATCGGGCCTTCAAGACTCTCACCCTAACAAATGGATCCAACTGGGTATCAACAATATAGCGGACCTCTGGTCCACGTCCCCTCGAGACTCTTTTAAACAATTAACGCAGATCGGTGCCGAGACCCAGGTCCCATCGTATCTATCTTTTGAATATCAGAGGATCAAGAGCTTTTTAAGCAGTTGGGGTTTTAAGCCTACCCTAGATAGACCTTTGACTCTCTGGGAGTCCATCTGGACAAGAGGAGATAGGCTGGGTAGGCCTCTCTCAGTCCATTATAAGCTACTTGGGGGATCCCAAGACCCGGAGACTCCTTCCCATCTTTCCCGATGGGAGACGCTGATGGGTAGGCACACCTCCCCGGAGGAGTGGGAACGAGCTTTCTCCCTGACCCAGAAAGCTATACATTGCACTACGTTATATGAAACTTATTTCAAACTCCTCACTCATTGGTACTACGTACCCACTAGGTTGGCGAAAATATTTCCGGAAGTGTCCCCCAAGTGTTGGAGGAATTGTGGTCACAGGGGTAACGCACTACATATATGGTGGGAGTGTCCCGTGATCCAGCCTATATGGTTAAAATGCTTTTCGGTTCTACAGGGCATGGGTATTTGGCTCCCCAGACTAGCTGACTCAGCCCTCCTTCATTTAAATCTACATTCACTACCTAAAAACAACGCGTATTTCTGTATTTACTTATTCATGACTATAAAGTACTCTGTTGCATGCTCCTGGAAGAAGGAACGAGCCCCAAGTTGGGCGATGATCTGTAATAATATGGCATACACTTATACAATGGAAAAAGATATATTCTACAAATTAAATAAATCTGTCCTGTTTGAAATGATTTGGGCTGACTGGAAGGAGTCTCAAAATACAGACTGGAGGCCTAACGCAACTGCCCAAGACACATAGCCCCACGCCCATATCCCCCTTATGACAGTAGACTATCTAACATAAACACATTCTTTACTGGATGGCCCACAATCCCCTCCTCACACTCTTCCTCATACCACTTCCCCCTCCCCTACTTCCATACCTTCTCTTCCCCACCCTCCTCTCTCCCTCTTAGAGAATCTGTTGTACGATCAGCCCTTAAGACCCCCCCCCCCTGATCTCAGACTCGTCAGCCATGAATCAAGGCTCGACAGGTCATATCTGTTCACAGTACTCTGTAAGTGTTGAAATTATGTTTCTATTTTTTTTTGACGCAGACCCCCACTTGTCATTATTGTAAACTTTATATTGTCGGATTGGAGCTGCGGCTCCTTGATTTCTGTATATTTCTTTTATTTGTACCAATAAAAATTTGGTAAAACAAAAAAAAAGAACAAAAAAAAAAACACCACCCACATACCCCTAATCTAACCCAAACCCCCCTTAAAATAACCTAACACTAATCCCCTGAAGATCATCCTACCTTTAGTCGTCTTCACTCAGCCGAGCCACCGATGGAACTGAAGAGGAGACCCCGACCGGCAGAAGTGATCCTCCAAGCGGCGCTGAAGAAATCTTCCATCCGATGAAGTGATCCTCCAAGCGGCTCTGAAAAAGTCTTCCATCCGGGCGATGTCATCTTCCAAGAGGCGCTGAAGAAGTCTTCTATCGGAACATCCTTCTTTACCGACGGACTACTGACGAATGAAGGCTTCTTTAAGGGACGTCATCCAAGATGGCGTCCCTTCAATTCCGATTGGCTGATAGGATTCTATCAGCCAATCGGAATTAAGGTAGGAAAAATCTGATTGGCTGATTGAATCAGCCAATCAGTTTCAAGTTCAATCCGATTGGCTGATCCAATCAGCCAATCAGATTGAGCTTGCATTCTATTTGCTGTTTCGATCAGCCAATAGAATGCGAGCTCAATCTGATTGGATCAGCCAATCGTATTGAACTTGAATCTGATTGGCTGATTCAATCAGCCAATCAGATTTTTCCTACCTTAATTCCGATTGGCTGATAGAATCCTATCAGCCAATCGGAATTGAAAGGACGCCATCTTGGATGACATCCCTTAAAGGAGCCTTCATTCGTCGGTAGTCTGTCGGTAAAGAAGGATGTTCCGCGTCGGCGGGATGAAGATTCAAGACCCGGCTTGGAAGATGACATCGCCGGATAGAAGACTTCTTCAGCGCCTCTTGGAAGATGACATCGCCCGGATGGAAGACTTTTTCAGCGCCGCTTGGAGGATCACTTCATCGGATGGAAGATTTCTTCAGCGCCGCTTGGAGGATCACTTCTGCCGGTCTGGGTCTCCTCTTCAGTTCCATCGGTGGCTCGGCTGAGTGAAGACGACTAAAGGTAGGATGATCTTCAGGGGATTAGTGTTAGGTTATTTTAAGGGGGGTTTGGGTTAGATTAGGGGTATATGGGTGGTGGGTTTTAATGTTGGGGGGGGTTGTATTTTTCTTTTACAGGCAAAAGAGCTGAATTCTTTGGGGCATGCCCCACAAATGGCCCTTTTAAGGGCTGGTAAGGTAATAGAGCTTTGAACTTTTTTAATTTAGAATAGGGTAGGGTATTTTTTTATTTTGGGGGGGTTTGTTATTTTATTAGGGGGCTTAGATTAGGTGTAAGTAGCTTAAAATTGTTGTAATATTTTTAAAATGTTTGTAACCTATTTTTTTTATTTTTTGTAACTTAGCTTTTTTTATTTTTTGTACTTTAGTTAGTTTATGTAATTGTATTTAATTGTAGTTATTTGTAGGTAATTTATTTAATTTATTTAATGATAGTGTAGTGTTAGGTTTAATTGTAACTTAGGTTAGGATTTATTTTACAGGGGATTTTGTATTTCTTTTAGCTAGGTAGTTATTAAATAGTTAATAACTATTTAATAACTATTCTAACTAGCTAAAATAAATACAAAGTTACCTGTAAAATAAATATAATTCCTAAAATAGCTACAATGTAATTATTAATTACATTGTAGCTATCTTAGGGTTTATTTTACAGGAAAGTATTTAGTTTTAAATAGGAATAATTTATTAAAGTATAGTGTAGTGTTAGGTGTAATTGTAACTTAGGTTAGTTTTTATTTTACAGGTAAATTTATCTTTATTTTAGCTAGGTAAGCTATTAAATAGTTAATAACTATTTAATAGCTATTGTACCTAGTTAAAATAAATTGAAAGATGCCTGTAAAATAAAAATAAATCCTAAGATAGCTACAATATAATTATTATTTATATTGTATCTATCTTAGGGTTTATTTTACAGGTAAGTATTTAGTTTTAAATAGGATTAATTTAGTTCATAATAGAAATATTATTTAGATTTATTTAATATTTAAGTTAGGGGGGTGTTAGGGTTAGTGTTAGACTTAGGTTTAGGGGTTAATAATTTTATTACAGTGGCGGCGGTGTAGTGGGGGGCAGGATAGGGGTTAATAAATGTATTATAGGTGGCGACGGTGTAGGGGGGGCAGATTAGGGGTTAATAAATATAATATAGTTTGAGGTGGGCTCCGGGAGCGGCGGTTTAGGGGTTAATATGTATAGAGTAGCTTGCGGTGGGCTCCGGGAGCGGCGGTTTAGGGGTTAATACATTTATTATAGTTGTGGCGGGGTCAGGGAGTGGCGGTTTAGGGGTTAATATGTATAGAGTAGCTTGCGGTGGGCTCCGGGAGCGGCGGTTTAGGGGGTAATAACTTTATTTAGTTGCGGCGTTGTAGGGGGGGCAGATTAGTGGTGTTTAGACTCGGGGTACATGTTAGGGTGTTAGGTGTAGACAGTTCCCATAGGAATCAATGGGATGTCTGGCAGCAGCAAACTTGTGCTTTCGCTATGGTCAGACTCCCATTGATTCCTATGGGATCCGCCGCCTCCAGGGTGGCGGTTTGAAAACCAGGTACGCTGGGCCGGAAAAGTGCCGAGCGTGCCTGCTAGTTTTTTGATAACTAGCAAAAGTAGTCAGATTGTGCCGAACTTGTGTGCGGAACATCTGGAGTGACGTAAGAATCGATCTGTGTCGGACTGAGTCCGGCGGATCGAAGTTTACGTCACAAAATTCTACTTTTGCCGGTCTCTAGCCTTTGATAACTAAGGCGAATCAGCCTCACCACAAATACGCTGCGGAATTCCAGCGTATTTGAGGTTGACGGCTTGATAACTAGGCTGTGTTCCCAGTGTATAGTGTGCAATAGGGAAATGTGTATTCCCAGTGTATAGTGTGCAATAGGGAAATCTGTGTTCCCAGTGTATTGTGTGCGATAGGGATATCTGTGTTCCCAGTGTATAGTGTGCAATAGGGAAATCTGTGTTCCCAGTGTATAATGTGCAATAGGGATATCTGTGTTCCCACTGTATTGTGTACAATAGGGAAATGTGTGTTCCCAGTGTATAATGTGCAATAGGGAAATGTGTGTTCCCAGAGTATAGTGTGCAATAGGGAAATCTGTGTTCCCAGTGTATAGTGTGCAATAGGGATATCTGTGTTCCCACTGTATTGTGTACAATAGGGAAATGTGTGTTCCCAGTGTATAATGTGCAATAGGGAAATGTGTGTTCCCAGAGTATAGTGTGCAATAGGGAAATCTGTGTTCCCAGTGTATAATGTACAATAGGGAAATGTGTGTTCCCACTGTATAGTGTGCAATAGGGAAATGTGTGTTCCCACTGTATAGTGTGCCATAGGGAAATGTGTGTTCCCACTGTATAGTGTACAATAGGGAAATGTGTGTTCCCACTGTATAGTGTGCAATAGGGAAATGTGTGTTCCCACTGTATAGTGTACAATAGGGAAATGTGTGTTCCCAGTGTATAGTGTGCAATAGGGAAATGTGTGTTCCCAGTGTATAGTGTGCAATAGGGATATCTGTGTTCCCACTGTATTGTGTACAATAGGGAAATGTGTGTTCCCAGCGTATAGTGTGCAATAGGGAAATGTGTATTCCCAGCGTATAGTGTGCAATAGGGAAATGTGTATTCCCAGCGTATAGTGTGCAATAGGGAAATGTGTATTCCCAGTGTATAGTGTGCAATAGGGAAATGTGTATTCCCAGCGTATAGTGTGCAATAGGAAAATCTGTGTTCCCAGTGTATAGTGTGCAATAGGGAAATGTGTATTCCCAGTGTATAGTGTGCAATAGGGAAATCTGTGTTCCCAGTATATAGTGTGCAATAGGGAAATCTGTTTTCCCAGCGTATAGTGTGCAATAGGGAAATCTGTGTTCCCAGCGTATAGTGAGCAATAGGGAAATGTGTGTGTTCCCAGTGTATAGTGTGCAATAGGGAAATCTGTGTTCCCACTGTATAGTGTGCAATATGGAAATCTGTGTTCCCACTGTATAGTGTGCAATAGGGAAATCTGTGTTCCCAGCGTATAGTGTGCAATAGGGAAATGTGTGTTCCCAGCGTATAGTGTTCAATAGCGAAATCTGTGTTCCCAGTGTATAGTGTGCAATAGGGAAATCTGTGTTCCCAGCGTATAGTGTGCAATAGGGAAATCTGTGTTCCCAGCGTATAGTGTGCAATAGGGAAATCTGTGTTCCCAGTGTATAGTGTGCAATAGGGAAATCTGTGTTCCCAGCGTATAGTGTGCAATAGGGAAATGTGTGTTCCCAGTGTATAGTGTACAATAGGGAAATCTGGGCTCCCAGTGTATAGTGTGCCATAGGGAAATCTGTGTTCCCAGCGTATAGTGTGCAATAGGGAAATGTGTGTTCCCAGTGTATAGTGTGCAATAGGGAAATCTGTGTTCCCAGTGTATAGTGTACAATAGGGAAATCTGGGCTCCCAGTGTATAGTGTGCAATAGGGAAATCTGTGTTCCCAGTGTATAGTGTGCAATAGGGAAATCTGTGTTCCCAGTGTATAGTGTGCAATAGGGAAATCTGTGTTCCCAGTGTATAGTGTGCAATAGGGAAATCTGTGTTCTCAGTGTATAGTGTACAATAGGGAAATGTGTGTGTTCCCAGCGTATAGTGTGCAATAGGGAAATGTGTGTTCCCAGCGTATAGTGTGCAATAGGGAAATGTGTATTCCCAGCGTATAGTGTGCAATAGGGAAATGTGTGTTCCCAGTGTATAGTGTGCAATAGGGAAATGTGTATTCCCAGCGTATAGTGTGCAATAGGGAAATGT